>NC_139925.1:19733199-19740699 GCF_963514095.1 Eutrigla gurnardus
ATTTACTGCCTCTTCCAGTGGCAGAGAGAACTTAAAGTAAACAGCCTGCCAAATGCTGGATCTAATGCAAGGCCAGGTCTTGTAATGATTGTTTTGGCAAGACCTTTTTCGCTGAGGTCGGCTTGTATTTCCCAGTCGCTAGCCTCATATAGCTGTCCTCGGCGTGGCTTGTCTATAATAATCCCTTCTGGCTTCCTTTCTTTCTGTGGAGCCCATTTGATGCTAAACACTCAGGATTGTAACAGAACACCAGTAAATTAAAACTGGGAACAAACCCCAAGATTACTGAAAGCTATAGTAAGGCTTAAAAAACAGTTTCCACAGACAGAGATTTTTCAGAATTCACAGTCTGAAAATACATAATGAACAAGTGAGTGATATTGGTTAACATAAACCATTACCAAATCTGTATTGCTAAAACAGTGTTTCACTCCTCTTTGGTAGAAATCTGTGATTGAAAATGCTTCAACAGCGACGCCTGCAACAAAAAAAAAGAAATGTTGTGGGGGGTGGGGGTGGGGGGGACAAAAGAGGATCGATTTCTGGTGTCCTCCTTCAGAACGGGACGTCAAATATGAATTTCATATAGCGCCAACACATTTCTCAAATTAAGAGTTAATGGCCGGTACCGGATCCAGTCAATGTTAGGCCGCTGCAGACCACCCTAGTCCAGCCCTGGGTCCAGGACGGACAGCTGACAGCCAGGCCCAAGGCTGCACCTCTGCCTTCAACGCAGTGAACTATACACATTACCACAATGCATCACTTTTTCTTCATTTGCAAACACTTTCCCAAGTTTTTCCTCAGTCCCGTTATAAAGATTAAACATGTTCAAAATCATCTTCATGACACCCGAAAGCAATGACTGGCTCAGAAGAGTCGAATCATTAAACACTACACACTCTGAATGATTCTATTTCCCGGCTGTCCTCCCATTAAGCCTCCACTGAGGCACTAATTGAGGTTTCGGGTGATGGGAACCCATCATTGTTGCTCTATTAAACGATTTAATCCAGCTTCCTTATGACTTCTCCTACTCAACTTTCCACATTCCTCCCCTGCAATGCTTGACACACAAAAACTTCTATGATTCACACCTGCTCTTTTTCATTATGCCGATCAATCGATTATAAGTTTGCATAAAAAACACAGCTACCGGTCTCGGCTGTGTTCTCCTCCTCCTCCCTCAGTCACACTTTTCATGCATTACAATGAGAGACCGTGTTCCTCTTCCCACCACTAACCCCTTTCTAAAATGTATTCAGACTTTTTCTTCCCTTCTCATTCACCAAATCCCCACACTGTATGGGTATTAAAATATGCCAGCGAGAGAGCGAGCGAGAAAGGAAGAAAGAAATAAAGGGAACGACACAGCAATGTGTGCATGCTTATGAGCGCGCAAGAGACAGGAAGGATGTTGGAGTGTGAAAAGAAGCAGGGGGAGACAGACAGTGCGTCCCCTTAAGAGAGGATGTTTGAGTGGAGGAGGCAGAGGGAGGAGAGTTCGAGAGCAGAGTCGAATCCAGCTCCGTCCTCCCTCACTAGCTTGTTAATCTCTGCGGACTTGACATTTGAAAACCTCCACCCCCCCTTCCCTCCTCCTGCTCGCCCCGTATTTCCCTGCACACCCCCTTACTCCAAGCGCAGTGATGTGTGTGTAAATCCAGTGCTACCACTGAATAGACTAAACTTCTCCTTGGCTCGAAAATTCCTCCTGAAACACAGTAGGACAACGATTTCTCAGTGGTAACATTCACCTTGAACAAATGACTCTAATACTGTAATGGGGCAAATTATGGGCAACGGTATGTAGGTCATTTTTGGACAGTGCTGCCTTCAAGCCCAGTGTCCCTAGGAATTATGTTCATAATGCAGATTCTGCAGGAACCGGTGTGTGCCATTTATATGGTGTGGAGGTCGGGGTGGTGCATTAGACTGCATCAGATGAAGATCATAGTTTGCATCCGTCAGAATAATAATTAACTGAATTGTCAGGTTTTTAACACCTTAATGAATCGTGTTGCTGAGGTAGGGTCCTACTGTTGGTTCTTCATCATTGTTGAAACCCCCGCCCTTAAAAATGTGGTGGCATGCCGGGCATACGATGACGCAGAGAACATAACTCACATGATGTTGGCACTTTGTATAAAAAAAGACATGTCAAAGCAGATGTTTTCCAAAACACATTCAATTCATGCTTGTTATCGACATGTAAAATAACTCCAATCAGAGCTTGAACAGACAGTGATGACGTGATCCTGAGGACAGCAGGTTTGTCACCTAGAGAAGCTAAACCTGTCTCCTCGAAAATTATTGTTTTCACACACTGTTTTACTCCGTGCAACAGCAAATATGTTTTGAGAGAAACGCCATATTAATTATGTTTTTGTTAAAATCACGAGGAAGCAAAAGTGAAATGTGCTCATTGACACATTCCATTTGAGAAAGTGATTCTTGAAATATTATGATAAAAGTATTATCGTATTTATCCCAAAAATGGCTTTTGTGGAAAAGAAACTCAGTAACAGTATTGTTTAAGATATTTGGCTCGGTCTCAAGAAAATAAAACCTTTTTTTATGAAGCAATATTGGTTCCCTTGCCAATACAAACACAATATTGCCATACCGAATTGAGAACGTGAACTTTGTGCAGAATTCCATGGATATATAATGCATTTTTGTTATATACCATAAGTTATCAGTGAGGGGAAAGAAGCATGAAGGGTTTGTATGTGAACAGAATTCAAAGAATGACTGATCAGAGTTCTGCTGGAGATTCAATCAGTTCAAAGCTGTGATGTTTTGTAAGAATGGTCTGGTCTGGTCTGGTTACATACGTAGCATAATGATGACCATGAGGGGACAGAGTAACTGTACAGGATGCACTGAGTGCAGTCACATGACACGCACGCGCACATACACACACACACACACACACACACACACAGCTGTCAGAAACAAGGCCAGACGCACCGGGTGAAGGTCTCTAGGTGTGTCAATAAGTGAGCGTGTTGGCATCTCTTCAAGCGAAGTTGCTGTGCATCATATACAATACGTTGATGCAGACAATGGCGGCCTCGGACAAGCAACTACTGGCTTTCTGTCTTATTCGGCTCAGCGTTCTGAGCTTTTTCCAAAGCCCCCGGTGGGGAGAAGCACATATAACATGTCGTAGAGGAGTGTTAATCCCCCAACAATAGGCAGTGTAAAAGGGGCTTGTGTCTCCTTGGGGTAGAGGGGGAAAAAATCGATATTGGGTCATATTGCGATATTTTGCATGGCAATATGAATTATTTTAATTATATAAACTATTAAAATTGCAAAAACATATTCAAACCTTTGGTAGTATTTTCTCTTTCAGTCCACTGGATGAGTTCCTGGTGTGGTCATGGTTAAAGAGGGATTGCAACATGTAGACTGTAATACAAACAGAGCAGTCTGTCAGGTGCATGATGGGCCGATGATGATAAAGTTAGTATGACAGTGTCGGTCACTCTGTCTGCTTCACTCATGAACCCATTTTGCTGCTGTAAAAATGACTAAGAGAAAACTTCTTATTAGATTAAATGAAGATAATTTGATCGTAACACATGTAATTGTAATACTCGCAACATTTTTCCAATGGTGATAAAATCGTATTGTGAAGTATCATGATTATATAGTATTGAGGGGCCTCTGGTGATTCCCACCCCTCCGTCTCCCCGTCTCGTCTGTGCGTGGTTTATATCTACAGCAGCTGGATGCCGGCTGTCAATCATTCAGATAACTGGCCTGGCCACAAACACACACAGGCCCTTGGGTGGTCCTGTGTGTGTGTGTGTGTGTGTGTGTGTGTGTGTGTGTGTGTGTGTGTGTGTGTGTGTGAGTGAGTGAAGCCAGTTGTTTTCTGTCCAGCTCAAGTCGCCGGCCCTCACCCTGAGCCATCCATCACTGGACAGAGAACGATGGAGATAAAGCCAAACATAGAAAGAGACAGAGGAGAGAGAGAGAGAGAGAGAGAGAGAGAGAGAGAGAGAGAGAGAGAGAGAGAGAGCGTCTAGGGCTGCTAAATCGTTGGACAGAGGGAGACAGCACGGGGGGTTGTAGTGGGAGGCGGGGGGGACAGGGACCCACACAAAGCCAAACAGTGAGAGTTAGAGGCAGAGGAAGACAGAGGAAGTGGAGAGAGAGACAGAAACAGTTGGTTTACACTAGCCTACTTTAGTGGAAGGACGTGTTTTCAACTAAGAACCACTGTTTGTAACTAAGCATCAAGAATGTGCATTTCATAATAAAGATGTCAAATAAAAAGAATCCGTCCAAGGCCAGGCGGTGAGATGTCTCATGTTCCAGCTGGTGTCTGCAGGGACTTGGAGGCCAACAACATTTGTGGTTAAGAAAGTGATTTTGTGTCTCTTTTTCTTTTACAGCATCACACAGTCATTGTTGAGTTGAGACCACTCCTGAAAAGAAAAAATAATTAGGGGCCGTTTAAATGACAAAGTTCTCATAATATGCAAAAGTATTTTTCAAACGACTGGGCCTTTGGTGAGCACTGTGGCATTTTCTTCATCACGTCACCAAATTCTCACACACACACACACACACACACAAACACACCACGTGTAAAAAACATCTTCCTGAAGATAAGCACGAAGCTTATCATACACTGACATGTTTTCACCAGCTCTCACACAGCTCACTCGACTTGAAAACAATATCATCTTTGGATCCGTTTTTCCAATTGACATCCATACAATCCTGGCATTTTAACGTCAGCAGTCGCTGTCTGACATTTCATTCTGTCATTGGCTGCGACGGGAGGGATGAAAGCTAATCCTTTCTACACTGTGCTCTATTCCGAGATTTACACACAATATTGACACAAATGGTGCAGGAGATTTAAAAATGTTTGTAGACAATTTTACCCATACTTTAAACGAATAAGGGCAATGTGTTTATGTGTGTGTGTGTGTGTGTGTGGACCCAATTTAAAAAATATATACTTTTGTAGTATTTGTTGTTTGTGTGCGTCATAAAAAGAGAGGGAGGTGGAGAGAGGATCTACATGGCAGCTTCATAACTCAAGCAATTCCGTAGTGGGAGGTTGTGTTGTGCTATTGTGTTACCAACATGACAAATCACTAGCTCGCTGCTCGCTAATTGTCCCCTGAGCCTGAAATGCGAGCGCCTGTTGTGAGCTAATTGTCACCCAAAGGGAAAGCACATATCCACTAAAGTGAGTGGAGACAATACACACATGGTTGAACGTCGTTATTAAAAGCAAATCCATAATAGATCACTGATTACCTGAAGACAAATCGGAACCGGTAATCCACAGGGGATCTCATGGATTCTTCAAAGCTGCATCACATTCACACACACACACACACACACACACACACACACACACACACACACACACACACACACACACACACACACACAACGCCGTTAGCTTGGATGTTCTGACCGTCAAAGACTCATTGAAGTCGAGGTCAGCTGAACAGTTTCATCTAATTTGCGCTCTCATTTGAGTCATGTAAAGTGGCAATTAACTGTGTCCCATTGGAGGTTGCTTTATTTGAGCAGTTGACTTACAATACAAACAGAGGCATCATGTCCTTAACACAACACTCAATAGGCTGCCTAAACGAGCTTAAGCTTCATACTGTCACTTTAGTGGTGTTCAAATATTGCTGTTCCAGTCAGAGCCGTTACCAGACAACACCGCATAGTAGTGCCTTTACTCAGAAGTTGTTTGACTGTGAGGTGAAAAGATGGACGACCCTGTCAACGTTACAAATCAATATGTAAATTGATTCAACTCACAAAGACCCAGAATAGAAAAGAAAAGAAAATCTGAGCTGGATGGAACATTATGTTGCAAAACATGTTCAACACACATGACATGTTTACATGTTACATTTAATTTTTATTAAGCAGAAGTATAACTGTGTAGTATCTTTATTACTCTGGATGTATGGTGGGTAAAAATCAACCACCTTAAAAAGCTATTGTTGAACCCTGATTTATGTCTTTGACTTGAATTTACTCGTTTTGCTCTTTTTTATGCATGAGCCTTGTTGGAGGGAGTCTGACTAACTAAACAACTGCTTCTCTGTGATTGCTGTGCTTATTGTTGTTAACATTATAATTACAAATTATATGTCCTCTGTATTTTCAAACTCCTGATGTTTTGAAGTAGTGAGTAATAACAACCATTTCTTTTTAAGACCAAACAACGATATGAGTTCTGATCCATATTACATTTAATTCTCCAATATTTCCCCTCAATGCAAATGTGAATGATTGTGGTCACAAGATCACCGTCTTCTGCTAAATATTACATCTATTAAAGAACAAGATACGAACAAAAATATGTAACATGTGTGACAATCTGACCCTTCAAACAAGGTTGTAAATATATTGAAGCCGTTTTCTTTTTTTCTGTGTCCTTGACTGATTTTCTTCCACTCTTTCACTCCTGCTCACTCTCTTCCTGCTCTTCTGAGAGTAAATGTTGATTTTGACCCTGAGATGTCTTGCTGTTTGTTGTTCTTAATAAGTGTGTGTATGTGCATGCACAAGTGTTGTGTTACTGTGAGTGACTACAATTTGGTGGTGTCTTGCTGTTAGTTGCTCTAGTTGTGAACCTCTGAGCGTCCGTCTGATTCATCACCTCATTAATTATTCGTTGCCATGGCATCCCACACAGGAGTTCTTCTTGATAAAGGCGCAATTCCCTCACGAAAGAATAATAAAACCACAGGGTTGGATTTGGAGGATTTCTCTTTGCTTTTGCCACTGAGAGTAACTCCTTGATACAAATCTATTTCAATGGTTGATTTTGGAGTTGATTTTGTATAATTTCTGGTTGCCTCAGAAGATCCAATCTGAAGCATGGCCAGTTTTTCCCCCCCTTCTGTTTTTCTCTCCACGGAGTGATTGTACACGGCTGGTGATGATCTACTCGGAACATCCGATCCCACTTCCTTTCTCTTCTGATTCCCACTTCCTGTAAGTGGTTTGGATGCCCACACCGAGCCATGCTGTGAACAATCATAATAGCAGCTCATGATGCGAGAACAGCTATAAAAATAAATGAATGGACTTTTATAAATGTCTCTCTCTGTAGTTGTCTGCATGAACTCCCTCGTGATGCACAAAACATGGATTATAACAAGCAGCAAGACTGCAATCAAAATGCATGAGATCCAGGCTTGATATGACAGTGAGGCTTACGGCCATGAAAGCATATTTTCTCAATCAGCTTCCTAGTAAAAGTAATAGGATCCTGTATAAACACTATTTTCAGCCAAAGTTAGAAATGTTTGGGTCTCAGATGAGAATATCTGTATTTCTGTCAGATTTAGCAACATTTGAATTAGAATCAGATGACAGTTGTTTGGTTGTTGGCAGACATGAAGATGTTTCCTTAAGCTCTGATGTTTAGTCATGAAGATTTAATTCATGCTTCCCCAGGTCTCCGGTAAAAAGATGATTACTTGCAAAACTAGC